>NC_057803.1:382639220-382680189 GCF_018294505.1 Triticum aestivum | reverse complement strand
TTTTCAAGCAAGCATAGCTTGAAAAATGGTCTTATATGTGGGACGGCTGGATATTTTTCTAGGTGAGTCTTGCACACTGAAGTACTTTTGTTGGACATATACACAGTACTTTGGTTTATACATTGCATTCAGGGTTTGGTTTGTACTTGTGATAACTAGATGTTGCCATTTAGTAAAATATTATGGTCCATAGCAATGATACATACCTTATAGTTTCCTCTATTGTTTTTTCAATAACTGATGTACCTCATCATTCATAATACTTCATGCTTCTATTTGTGCAGCTATCCCAATCTTTACTATTTTCTTGATGATACAATTGCTTACCTATATGTTCTTGTGTCCAGTGATATGTGGTCTACCGTGTCTGTGGCAGGAAGAGGCCAGTCCCCAAGTGTATTGTTGATGGTAAGCCCAAGCACCAGGGTGATACCCAGCTCAAGTTCTAGAGGAACAAGTGGTGTGTTGCTGAAGAAAGAGTTGGGCGCAAGCTGGATGGTCTTCGTATGCTCAACTCTACTCGGCCAATGAGGTATATACTTTCTAATTGCTACAATGTGTGAAAATGACTTGTAATTTATATTTTATTCACTATTTCTCTGCTTGCTCGGTTTTATTGTAATGTAGGACTCTACCTACGAGTACTTTGAGGTCATCCTTGTTGAAATTGCACACAATACCGTCTGCAACGACCTAACTAGCCCTGCATGTCTGTGCACAAGCACCATGAGCTTCATGGTCTTACCTCAGCTGGAAGGAAGTTCTATGGTCTACGTGGCAAGGTCACTGTCAACACAAGAACATTCCCTTGAGGAGAGCCACCTGGAAGCGCAATCCGACCGTCTCCTTCCCCCTGGTGTTCATTATTTCAACGTCGAGGAACTTGCTGACACCTGATTCAACAGGGAGGAGATTGTCAATATCGAGGTACTTGCTAGCAAAAGTGTGAGAACGATGGCCTAGAGGATGTGAATTGCATTCAAATAGATGCAGGTTCCGTGCCAAACTAGCTTCCTGTAACGACCCGAGACCGACGCTCCAGACGCCTTCCAGTTATTTTCGTTGTCGTTGTGTGTTTTATTTTTTTGCTGCATTCATCATCGCATCATTCACATTGCATCAGCACTCCATTGCCGTCATTTTTCAAAACTTGCATCCGCTCGTAGTTGTCGCTTCTTCCTTGTCTCTGATGACCTTCTCTCGGACTATCGGACCGCTCTCTTCTCTCTTGTCTTCTCTGTGCCCTTTTGTCAGGCCCCGTCGTCTTCGTTTTCCTTTCTCGTCTACATGTCCACCCTCTCTGCACAGTGCACATACCCCCTGGCGTGCACGTCCGAAACTATACCGAACCTGAACCGGGCAGTTGTGACTATTGGGTCCGGATCATCCCCAAACATCCCTAAAATATCTTTAGTTCTTTGTTAGAATGTCCTAGTCTATCTTTTTCCGGACCGTCCGATTACGATCGGAGGGTCTAGGTGACCCCTCCCTTAATTCTACTACTATATAAACAAGGCAACCCTAAACCTAGGTTGTCCCATCCATCCATTCCATCCCACAGCCGCCGCCACCCCCATTCCCCTTGTTCCTCGCGAGCTTGTCCCATCGCTGCCAGTCCCCTCCATCCTTGGGATCCAAGCTCGCAGCTTCTCCTCCTCGTTTTCTCGAGTCCCCCAACCAGATTCCATCCCCAACCAACCACCTCGCTAGACCTCCTCTGCTTTTCCTCGTGCGCGAGCTGCAGCACGTCGAGCCACCCAGTGCCTCCACCACCTCGTCGGGCCAGCCGCCGCCGGAGACCAAGCCAGCAGCAGGTCATGCCAGCGGCCTCCTCCCTGCCCTCCCTCCTTCTCGTGCTCCCCCTCCTCCCTCATCTTCTCTCACTTTTCTCCATACCAGGGAGCCGCCATGGCCTCGAACCTTGCCGCGCTGCCACTCCTACTTCATTTCGTCGAGGATCTGGCCAGATCCGGTCGTCCCCGCGTCGTTCGCGCCGCCGGTCAGCAAGCCCCCACGCGGCCTCCCTATTTCCTCCCCGATTTCTTTCTTTCTCTGAAACCTTATCTATGTTTGAACAGAGAACATGCACTGCCTCCTTCAGCTCTGTCCGCACGCCACCTTGCCGGAGATCGCCGTCACGCGACCGGATCCGCTCGTCTCCGCCGCCTCCCCGCCGGTTCCCACGTCGCCTCCCTGCGCCCTAGAGTCCATGCCTGCCTGCACTCTTGCCGCCTCCAAGTCCAATTGCTACCTCTGTTTCAGAGGAGGACGACGCGGTCGACGCCCGCGTTGACTGCGCCTCGCCCCGCGAGCGACCGCCGGGTGGGCTCCAAGGCCCAGCAGCCCCCATGTCGGCCTCACCTCACCGCAAAACTAGGCCAGGCCCGTTGGGTGAGCCTCTAGCGCCAATGATCCCATTGGGCCAGTCAATTCAGCCCGTAGCGTTTTTATTCTGCTACTGCAAATTTGCTATTTAACCGGGTAGTTGCAGTTTTACAGAAAACCCTCAAACTTAATGCATATAAAAACTCAACAACCGATGCATCACATGTAAAAACTTTATATATATGTAAGATGCTTAGAATTTTATCTATTTTCATAATATGCAACTTCCATCCATGTTAAAAATGTTTAAAGTTGATGTTTGATTAAATTTGCATAATTGTCATACTTAAATGATTTATTTCATAACTAATTAACTGTAGCTCTGAATTAAATAATCTTTATATGTAAATGGGGTAGAAACATTGCATAGATTATCATGGTGCACCTACTTTGCATGTTTAACAACTCTAGAATTATGTTTAGGGTAGAATAGTAGCAAATTCAAGATATGCACATGAGGATTTTTTGGAATTGTTATTTATTGTTTCCGACCTCATTTAAACTTGCCTAAATAGTTAGTTTTATTATGGTTCACCTCTTGCCATGTTTAACAACATTTAATATTGTTGGGTACATAACTGGGGGCAAACTAAATAATTGAATGTGGTGTTTCGCCAGTGCAACTCGTTGCATATTGAGCTCCACTTAATTTGTAGTATTTTTTGTTGCACTTTGCCATGCCATGCCTCTTTAAACCAGACATGCATCATACTTGTATGCGCATCATGCCATGGTTATGATATGTGTGTTTACCAGGTTGTTTGCTTATTCCCGATTGTTGTTCTTGTCGATAGTTCCTGGTTCCGTTGCGATTGTGAGGATCCGTTCGACTACGTTGGTTCATCTACTTCATGGATTCGGTCTTCTTCCTAGCGGGATTCCAGGCAAGATGACCGTTACCCTGGATACCACTACTATCTTTGCTTGCTAGTTGTCTCGATGCTATCGCTATGTCGCGCTACCTACCACTTGTTTATCAAGCCTCCCAAATTGCCATGATAAGCCTCTAACCTTTCCACCATCCCAGCAAACCGTTGTTTTGCTATGTTACCGCTTTGCTCAACCCCTCTTATAGCATTGCTAGTTGCAGGTGCAGTTGCAGTTTGTTCCATGTTGGGACATGGATATGATGGGATATCACAATATCTCGTATTCAATTAATGCATCTATATACTTGGTAAAGGGTGGTAGGCTCGGGCTTTTGCCTGGTGTTTGGTTCCACTCTTGCCGCCCTAGTTTCCATCATACCGGTGTTATTGAAGGAAATATGCCCTAGAGGCAATAATAAAGCTATTATTTATTTCCTTATATCATGATAAATGTTTATTATTCATGCTAGAATTGTATTAACCGGAAACATAATACATGTGTGAATACATAGACAAACAGAGTGTCACTAGTATGCCTCTACTTGACTAGCTCGTTGATCAAAGATGGTTATGTTTCCTAACCATAGACATGAGTTGTCATTTGATTAACGGGATCACATAATTAGGAGAATGATGTGATTGACTTGACCCATTCCGTTAGCATAGCACTTGATCGTTTAGTTTGTTGCTATTGCTTTCTTCATGACTTATACATGTTCCTATGACTATGAGATTATGGAACTCCCGTTTACCGGAGGAACACTTTGTGTGCCACCAAACGTCACAACGTAACTGGGTGATTATAAAGGTGCTCTACAGGTGTCTCCGAAGGTACTTGTTGGGTTGGCGTATTTCGAGATTAGGATTTGTCACTCTGATTGTCGGAGAGGTATCCCTGGGCCCTCTCGGTAATGCACATCACTTAAGCCTTGCAAGCATTGCAACTAATGAGTTAGTTGCAGGATGATGTATTACGGAATGAGTAAAGAGACTTGCCGGTAATGAGATCGAACTAGGTATTGAGATATTGACGATCGAATCTCGGGCAAGTAACATACCGATGACAAAGGGAACAACGTATGTTGTTATACGGTCTGACCGATAAAGATCTTCGTAGAATACATGGGAGCCAATATGAGCATCCAGGTTCCGCTATTGGTTATTGACCGGAGACTTGTCTCAGTCATGTCTACATTGTTCTCGAACCCGTAGGTTCCGCACGCTTAAGGTTTCGATGACAGTTATATTATGAGTTTATGAGTTTTGATGTACCGAAGGAGTTCGGAGTCCTGGATGAGATCGGGGACATGACGAGGAGTCTCGAAATGGTCAAGACGTAAAGATCGATATATTGGACAACTATATTCGGACATCGGAAAGGTTTCGAGTGATTCGGGTATTTTTCGGAGTACTGGAGAGTTACCGGAATACGTATTGGGCCTTATTGGGTCATACGAGAAAGAAGGAAAAGGGCCTCAAGGGTGGCCGCACCCCTCCCCTTGGTCTGGTTCGAATTGGACTAGGGAAGGGGGTCGCCCCCTTCCTTCCTTCTCCTTTTCCCTTCCTCTTTTCCTATTCCATATGGGAGGTGGAATCCTACTAGGACTAGGGAGTCCTAGTAGGACTCCACACTTGGCGCACCCCCTCCTAGGGCCGGCCTCCTCCTCCCTTGCTCCTTTATATACGGGTGCAGGGGGCACCCCAAAGACACAACAAAATTGATCATTGATCTCTTAGCCGTGTGCGGTGCCCCCTTCCATCATAATCCTTGATAATATTGTAGCGGTGCTTAGGTGAAGCCCTACGACAGTAGAACATCAAGATCATCACCACGCCGTCGTGCTGATGGAACTCTTCTCCGACATTCTGCTGGATCGGAGTCCGGGGATCGTCATCGAGCTGAACGTGTGCTAGAACTTGGAGGTGACGTAGTTTCGGTGCTTGATCGGTCGGGCCGTGAAGACGTACGACTACATCAACCGCGTTGTGCTAACGCTTCCGCTTTCGGTCTGCGAGGGTACGTAGACAACACTCTCCTCTCTCGTTGCTATGCATCACCATGATCTTGCATGTGCGTAGGAAAATTTTGAAATTACTACGTTCCCCAACAGTGGCATCCAAGCCAGGTTTTATGCGCTGATGTTATGCACGAGTAGAACACAAGTGAGTTGTGGGCGATATAAGTCATACTGCTTACCAGCATGTCATACTTTGGTTCGGCGGTATTGTTGGATGAAGCGGCCCAGACCGACATTACGCGTACGCTTACGCGAGACTGGTTCTACCGACGTGCTTTGCACACAGGTGGCTGGCGGGTGTCAGTTTCTCCAACTTTAGTGGAACCGAGTGTGGCTACGCCCGGTCCTTGCGAAGGTTAAAACAGCACCAACTTGACAAACTATCGTTGTGGTTTTGATGCGTAGGTAAGAACGGTTCTTGCTAAGCCCGTAGCAGCCACGTAAAACTTGCAACAACAAAGTAGAGGACGTCTAACTTGTTTTTGCAGGGCATGTTGTGATGTGATATGGTCAAGACATGATGCTAATTTTTATTGTATGAGATGATCATGTTTTGTAACCGAGTTATCGGCAACTGGCAGGAGGCATATGGTTGTCGCTTTATTGTATGCAATGCAATCGCGCTATAATGCTTTACTTTATCACTAAGCGGTAGCGATAGTCGTGGAAGCATAAGATTGGCGAGACGACAATGATGCTACGATGGAGATCAAGGTGTCACGCCGGTGACGATAGTGATCATGACGGTACTTCGGAGATGGAGATCACAAGTACAAGATGATGATGGCCATATCATATCACTTATATTGATTGCATGTGATGTTTATCTTTTATGCATCTTATCTTGCTTTGATTGATGGTAGCATTATAAGATGATCTCTCACTAAATTATCAAAGTATAAGTGTTCTCCTTGAGTATGCACCATTGCGAAAGTTCTTCGTGCTGAGACACCACGTGATGATCGGGTGTGATAGGCTCTACGTTCAAATACAACGGGTGCAAAACAGTTGCACACGCGGAATACTCAGGTTAAACTTGACGAGCCTAGCATATAACAAATATGGCCTTGGAACACGGAGACCGAAAGGTCGAGCGTGAATCATATAGTAGATATGATCAACATAGTGATGTTCACCATTGAAACTACTCCATCTCACGTGATGATCGGACATGGTTTAGTTGATTTGGATCACGTGATCACTTAGAGGATTAGAGGGATGTCTATCTAAGTGGGAGTTCTTAAGTAATATGATTAATTGAACTTTAATTTATCATGAACTTAGTCCTGGTAGTATTAGCATATCTATGTTGTAGATCAATAGCTCGCGTTTAGCTCCCCTATTTTATTTTTTGATATGTTCCTAGAGAAAACTAAGTTGAAAGATGTTAGTAGCAATGATGCGGATTGGATCCGTGATCTGAGGTTTATCCTCATTGCTGCACAGAAAAATTATGTCTTTGATGCACCGCTAGGTGACAAACCTATTGCAGGAGCAGATGCAGATGTTATGAACATTTGGCTAGCTCAATATGATGACTACTTGATAGTTTAGTGCACCATGCTTAAACGGCTTAGAATCGGGACTTCAAAGACGTTTTGAACGTCGTGGACCATATGAGATGTTCCAGGAGTTGAAGTTAATATTTCAAGCAAATACCCGAGTTGAGAGATATGAAGTCTCCAACAAGTTCTATAGCTAAAAGATGGAGGAGAATAGCTCAAGCAGTGAGCATGTGCTCAGATTGTCTGGGTAGTACAATCGCTTGAATCAAGCGGGAGTTAATCTTCTAGATAAAATAGTGATTGACAGAATTCTCTAGTCACCATCACCAAGTTAGTAGAACTTCGTGATGAACTATAATATGCAAGGGATAATGGAAACGATTCCAAGCTCTTCGTGATGCTGAAATCAATGAAGGTAGAAATCAAGAAAAGCATCAAGTGTTGATGGTAAACAAAACCACTAGTTTCAAGTAAAGGGACAAAGGGAAGAAAGGGGAACTTCAAGAAGAACGGCAAGCAAGTTGCTGCTCAAGTGAAAAAACCCAAGTCTGGACCTAAGCCTGAAACTGAGTGCTTCTACTACAAAGGGACTGGTCACTGGAAGCGGAACTACCCCAAGTAATTGGCGGATAAGAAGGATGGCAAAGTGAACATAGGTATATTTGATATACATGTTATTGATGTGTACTTTACTAGTGTTTATAGCAACCCCTCAGTATTTGATACTAGTTCAGTTGCTAAGAGTAGTAACTCGAAACGGGAGTTGCAGAATAAACAGAGACTAGTTAAGGGTGAAGTGACGATGTGTGTTGGAAGTGGTTCCAAGATTGATATGATCATCATCGCACACTCTCTATACTTTCGGGGTTAGTGTTGAACCTAAATAAGTGTTATTTGGTGTTTGCGTTGAGCATAAATATGATTGGATCATGTTTATTGCAATACGGTTATTCATGTAAGTTAGAGAATAATTGTTGTTCTGTTTACATGAATAAAACCTTCTATGGTCATACACCCAATGAAAATGGTTTGTTGGATCTCGATCGTGGTGATACACATATTCATAATATTGAAGCCAAAAGATGCAAAGTTACTAATGATAGTGCAACTTATTTGTGGCACTGCCGTTTAGGTCATATTAGTGTAAAGCGCATGAAGAAAATCCATGCTGATGGGTTTTTGGAATCACTTGATTATGAATCAGTTGATGCTTGTGAACCATGCCTCATGGGCAAGATGACTAAGACTCCGTTCTCCGGAACAATGGAGCGAGCAACAGATTTGTTGGAAATCATACATACTGATGTATGTGGTCCGATGAATATTGAGGCTCGTGGCAGGTATCATTATTTTCTGATCTTCACAGATGATTTGAGCAGATATGAGTATATCTACTTGATGAAACACAAGTCTGAAATATTTGAAAAGTTCAAAGAATTTCAGAGTGATGTGGAGAATCATCGTAACAAAAATAAAAGTTTCTACGATATGATCGCAGAAGTAAAATATTTGAGTTACGAGTTTGGCCTTCAGTTAAAACAATGTGAAATAGTTTCACTACTCACGCCACCTGGAACACCACAGTGTAATGGTGTGTCCGAACGTCATAACTGTACTTTATTAGATATAGTGCGATCTATGATGTCTCTTACCGATCTACCACTATCGTTTTGGGGTTATGCATTAGAGACAGCTACATTCACGTTAAAAAGGGCACCATCTAAATCCGTTGAGACGACACCGTATGAACTGTGGTTTGGCGAGAAACCTAAGATGTCGTTTTTTTAAAGTTTGGGACTGCAATGCTTATGTGAAAAAGTTTCAACATGATAAGCTCGAACCCAAATCGGAGAAGTAAATCTTCATAGGATACCCAAAAGAAAATGTTGGGTACACCTTCTATCACAGATCCGAAGGCAAGTTATTCATTGCTGAGAATGGATCCTTTCTAGAGAAGGAGTTTCTCTCGAAAGAAGTGAGTGGGAGGAAAGTAGAACTTGATGAGGTAACTGTACCTGCTCCCTTATTGGAAAGTAGTTCATCACAGAAATCTGTTTCTGTGACTACTACACCGATTAGTGAGGAAGCTAATGATGATGATCATGTAACTTCAGATCAAGTTACTACTGAACCTCATAGGTAAACCAGAGTGAGATCCGCACCAGAGTGGTACGGTAATCCTATTCTGGAGGTCATGTTACTTGACCATGACGAGCCTACGAACTATGAGGAAGCGATGATGAGCCCAGATTCTGCGAAATGGCTTGAGGCCATGAAATCTGAGATGAGATCCATGTATGAGAACAAAGTATGGACTTTGATTGACATGCCCAATGATCGGTGAGCCATTGAGATTAAATGGATCTTCAAGAGGAAGACGGACGCTGATAGTAGTGTTACTATCTACAAAGCTAGAATTGTCGCAAAAAGTTTTTCGACAAGTTCAAGGTGTTGACTACGATGAGAGTTTCTCACTCGTATTTATGCTTAAGTATGTCCGAATCATGTTAGCAATTGCCGCATTTTATGAAATCTGGCAAATGGATAAACAAAACTGCATTCCTTAATGGATTTATTAAAGAAGAGTTGTATATGATGCAACCAGAAGGTTTTGTCAATCCTAAAGGTACTAACAAAATATGCAAGCTCCAGCGATCCATCTATGGACTGGTGTAAGCATCTCGGAGTTGGAATATACGCTTTGATAAGTTGATCAAAGCATATAGTTTTATACAGACTTGCGGTGAAGGCTGTATTTACAAGAAAGTGAGTGGGAGCACTACAGCATTTCTGATAAGTATATGTGAAAGACATATTGTTGATCGGAGATAATGTAGAATTATTCTGCAAAGCATAAAGGAATATTTGAAAGGAGTTTTTCAAAGAAAGACCTCGGTGAAGCTACTTACATATTGAGCATCAAGATCTATAGAGATAGATCAAGATGCTTGATAAGTTTTTCAATGAGTACATACCTTGACAAGATTTTGAAGTAGTTCAAAATGGAACAGTCAAAGAAGAAGTTCTTGCCTGTGTTACAAGGTGTGAAGTTGAGTAAGACTCAAAATCCGACCACGACAGAAGATAGAGAGAGAATGAAAGTCATTCCCTATGCCTTAGCCATAGGTTCTATAAAGTATGCCATGTTGTGTACCAGACCTATTGTATACCCTGCCCTGAGTTTGGCAAGGGAGTACAATAGTGATCTAGGAGTAGATCACTGGACATTGGTCAAAATTATCCTTAGTGGAATAAGGATATGTTTCTCGATTATGGAGGTGACAAAAGGTTCGCCGTAAAGGGTTACGTCGATGCAAGTTTTGACACTAATCCAGATGACTCTAAGTCTCAATCTGGATACATATTGAAAGTGGGAGCAATTAGCTAGAATAGCTCCATGCAGAGCATTGTTGACATAGAAATTTGCAAAAAACTTACGGATCTGAATGTGGCAGACCCGTTGACTAAACTTCTCTCACAAGCAAAACATGATCACACCTCAGTACTCTTTGGGTGTTAATCACATAGCGATGTGAACTAGATTATTGACTCTAGTAAACCCTTTGGGTGTTGGTCACATGTCGATGTGAACTATGGGTGTTAATCACATGGTGATGTGAACTATTGATGTTAAATCACATGGCGATGTGAACTAGATTATTGACTCTAGTGCAAGTGGGAGACTGAAGGAAATATGCCCTAGAGGCAATAATAAAGCTATTATTTATTTCCTTATATCATGATAAATGTTTATTATTCATGCTAGAATTGTATTAACCGGAAACATAATACATGTGTGAATACATAGACAAACAGAGTGTCACTAGTATGCCTCTACTTGACTAGTTCGTTGATCAAAGATGGTTATGCTTCCTAACCATAGACATGAGTTGTCATTTGATTAACGTGATCACATCATTAGGAAATGATGTGATTGACTTGACCCATTCCATTAGCATAGCACTTGATCATTTAGTTTGTTGCTATTGCTTTCTTCATGACTTATACATGTTCCTATGACTATGAGATTATGCAACTCCCGTTTACCGGAAGAACACTTTGTGTGCCACCAAATGTCACAACGTAACTGGGTGATTATAAAGGTGCTCTACAGGTGTCTCAAAGGTACTTGTTGGGTTGGCGTATTTCGAGATTAGGATTTGTCACTCCAATTGTCGGAGAGGTATCTTTGGGCCCTCTCGGTAATGCACATCACTTAAGCCTTGCAAGCATTGCAACTAATGAGTTAGTTGCAGCATGATGTATTACGGAACGAGTAAAGAGACTTGCCGGTAACGAGATCGAACTAGGTATTGAGATACCGACGATCGAATCTCGGGCAAGTAACATACCGATGACAAAGTGAACAACGTATGTTGTTATGCGGTCTGACCGATAAAGATCTTTGAAAGTGCAACTATCCCTAGGTGGTTTTGGTAATTCATAACAACATATAGCTCATTGAGCTAATGCTATTCCAAGATGATTATTTCAAGAAAGCTCAATGATTGGCATAGCATGGATGTGAAAGTGGAACCCTCAAAATGCTAAGGACAAAGGATTGGCTCAAGCTCAAAAGCTCAAGACTCTTCATTTTATATTTTAGTGATCCAAGATCACATTGAGTCTTTAGGAAAAGCCAATACTATCAAGGAGGGATGAGGTGTTGCTTAATGAGCCTCTTGCTTCATGTGCTTAGTGATATGCTCCAAAACCCTCAACTACTTTCCCATATCCACATATGACCTAAACCCTAAGCCAAACTCGGTCATACCGATTCTTTCTATCCGGCGCCACCGAGTTTCACTTGTCATAAGCCACTGCCAAACCCTAGCAAATCGGTTCTACCGATATGGATCTCAGTCTCATCGAGATGGGATTGCAAACTCTCTGTTTCCCTTTTGTAACTTTTCGGTCTCACCGAAAGAGCGAATCGGTCCCACCGAGATTGCAATGTAAATTCAGTGTTTCCTTTTTGTAACTTTTCGGTCTCACCGAAAGAGCAAATCGGTCCCACCGAGTTTGCCTGACCAACTCTCTGGTTAGCTAATTACCAAAATCGGTCTCACCGAGTTTGTGTAATCGGTCTCACCGAGATTATGTTATGCCCAAACCCTAACCATATCGGTCCTACCGAGTTGCATGTCAGTCCCACCGAAAATCTCTAACGGTCACTAGGTTTACCTTTTCGGTCCGACCAAGTTTGTTGATTCGGTCCCACCGAGATTGGAAAACTGTGTGTAACGGTTGGATTTTGTGTGGAGGCTATATATACCCCTCCACCTCCTCTTCATTCGTGGGGAGAGCCATCAGAACACATACACAATTCCAACTCATATGTTCTGAGAGAGAACCACCTACTCATGTGTTGAGACCAAGATATTCCATTCCTACCATATGAATCTTGATCTCTAGCCTTCCCCAAGTTGCTTTCCACTCAAATCTTCTTTCCACAAAATCCAAATCCTATGAGAGAGAGTTGAGTGTTGGGGAGACTATCATTTGAAGCACAAGAGCAAGGAGTTCATTACCTACACACCATTTGTTACTTCTTGGAGAGTGGTGTCTCCTAGATTGGCTAGGTGTTACTTGGGAGCCTCCGACAAGATTGTGGAGTTGAACCAAGGAGTTTGTAAGGGCAAGGAGATCGCCTACTTCGTGAAGATCTACCGCTAGTGAGGCAAGTCCTTCGTGGGCGATGGCCATGGTGGGATAGACAAGGTTGCTACTTCGTGGACCCTTTGTGGGTGGTTGCTTCTTCGTGGACCCTTCATGGGTGGAGCCCTCCGTGGACTCGCGCAACCGTTACCCTTTGTGGGTGGAGCCCTCCATGGACTCGCGCAACCGTTACCCTTCGTGGGTTGAAGTCTCCATCAACGTGGATGTAGGATAGCACCACCTATCCGAACCACGGGAAAAACATCCATGTCTCCAATTGCGTTTGAATTCTTCAAACCCTTCCCTTTACATTCTTGCAAGTTGCATGCTTTACTTTCCGCTGCCAATATACTCGTTGCATGCTTGCTTGAATTGTGTGATGATTGCTTGACTTGTCCTACAATAGCTAAAATCTGCCAAGAACTAAAATTGGGAAAAGGTTAAGTTTTTATTTGGTCAAGTAGTCTAATCACCCCCCCCCTAGACATACTTTCGATCCTACAAGTGGTATCAGAGATTTGGTCTCCATTTGCTTTGATATCCATAGCTTTTGGTGGTCATAGTCTTGGTTTCACAACCTAGGAGAGTATGGCGTCTAGCGAGGGAAATTATCACCGTAGAGGTCCTTACTTTGATGGTACTAATTTTGCTAGTTGGAAGCATAAAATGAAAATGCATATTCTTGGACATAACCCCGCCGTTTGGGCTATTGTGTGTGTTGGTTTGCAAGGTGACTTATTTGATGGGAAAGAACCAAACCGTGAAGCTACCGCAGATGAGTTGAAGATGTTGCAATACAATGCTCAAGCTTGTGATATTCTCTTCAACGGATTGTGCCCCGAAGAATTCAACAAACTCAGCCGTCTTGAGAATGCAAAGGAAATTTGGGACACTTTGATTGATATGCACGAAGGTACCGACTCCGTCAAGGAATCCAAGTTGGATATGCTTCAAAGTCAACTTGACAAGTTCAAAATGAAGGATGGTGAAGGTGTCGCTGAAATGTACTCTAGGCTTGCTCTCATCACAAATGAGATTGCCGGCTTAGGAAGTGAAGAGATGACCGATAGATTCATCATCAAGCAGATTCTAAGAGCCTTGGATGGAAAATATGATACCGTATGCACATTGATCCAAATGATGCCAAATTACAAAGATCTCAAGCCAACGGAGGTGATTGGAAGAATTGTTGCTCATGAGATGTCACTTAAGGATAAAGAGGAACTTCACAACAAATCAAGTGGTGCCTACAAAGCCTCATGTGAAGCCCCTACATCATCAAGTGAGAAACAAAACTTCAATGAAGAATTGAGCTTAATGGTGAAGAACTTCAACAAGTTCTACAAGAGTAGAAGCAAAGATAGAAGCTTCAAGTCAAGGTCCTACAATGACAAAAGATCTTCTAGTCGAGAGCGAAACTGCTACAGTTGTGGAAGACCCGGACACTATTCCAATGAGTGTACGGCTCCCTACAAGAGAAGAGAAGATTCTCCAAAAAGAAGAAGCAAAGAATCACCACCAAGAGAGAGAAGGAGTAGAGATGATCGTTATGAACGAAGATACTCACGGAGAAGCAAGGATTCGGAAAGGAAGGAAAAATCATCAAGGAGCTACACAAAACGAAGACATCAAGCTCATGTTGGTGAATGGGTATCCGGCTCCGACTCCGACAGCCACTCCGAGAGAAGTTATCACTCCGACTCTGAAGATACTCAAGATGAAGGTGTTGCCGGTCTAGCACTTGTGTCAACCAACTCCTACGACATATTTGACTCACCAAATGAAGGAATTGGAAGATGCTTCATGGCCAAAGGTCCTAAGGTAACACACCCCGAGTATGTTGATTTCAATAGTGATGAAGATGACTTGTTAGGTGATGATTTGCTTGTTGACAACTCTAGTGATGAATACTATGATGAAACGTCAATTAATCATGCTAATCAAGATAAAACGAATGACAATGATAAGGAGAAGATTGAGGCTCTAACTAAAGAACTCAACACTCTTAAGTTAGCTCATGAAACTATCTTCGAAGATCATCGAGAACTTTTAAGAGCTCATGAGAAATTACGCTTTGAAAAGCTCAATCTCGAGCAAGAGCATGAGTTCTTAAAAGCAATCAATGATGATCTCCGCAAGAAAAGTTCTTCTTACATTGCCAAGCGTTTACTCTTATCCACTTACATGCCTCAAGTCAAGTCTAGTAACAAGAACAAGAAAGATTCTTCCTCTAGCAGTAACAATGATCATGCTAAATCCAATATTGTTGCTTCTAGTAGTTCTCTTGATTCCACTAATGATTCTCTTAGCCAAGTTACACTTGAGCAAGAAAATAGCTTATTGAAGGGAATTATAGAGAAAGGAGTGTATAAAAGCCTTGCCGGGAGTAAGCAATTCGAGGAAATTGTGCCCAAGCAAGGAATGCACCGGAAGAATCAAGGTGTTGGTTTTGAACGAAAGTTCAATGCCAATGGAGTTGAGTGGGAAGAAGATTAATACCCCAAGACAAAGTTTGTTCCTCAACAAGAGAAGTATGATACTTCTTTCAAGGGGACACAAGCTCAAGATGATCTTCCACCACAAGACTACAAGCAAAAAGGCAAGGACAAGCTTCAAGAGGAAATTGATGCATTTGAAGAAGCTCCTAAGACCTTAGTCAAGTGGATTCCCAAGACTACTTCAAGTTCCACTTCATCAAGTACAACTACAACTCCAAGGATTCCCATCAAGATGGTGTGGATCCAAAAGAAGAAGAACTAGAGAGTTCTTGAGGGTGACTCCGCCAACATACTTCACTCTTATCATTTTGGCAAGAACAAGTGCAATCAACTTCCACATCTTGCACTAGTTCAAGGAGTCACAAACCCTCTTGTTGGTAAGACAAGGGACAAGGTAACCTAAAAGTTTTCATGGACATCATCTTGTGTGTGCATCACTCTATGTCTATGGATATCCTTGTTTGTTCCTTGTGGGACTAACCCATTTGGTATTGAAAGTGCAATTTACTCAAATGGATAGCTCCAAGTGATCTACATCAACATTGAGCATCCACATCTTCAACATCTACATGAAGTCATCATCGAAAAAACCCGAGGTTAGTTCATCCCTCTAAGGGGGGATATCACATCTAGGGGGAGCTTTACTCTAAGACTTGAGCTAAAGCAACTCTAAAGATGTGAACACAACAATGCTTTATGTAAAAGTGGTAACCCCACTTGAGCTTAAACGATGAGTATGACCTATGATCAAGTGTTCTCACTTGACTCCTAAGTCAATATACTCATATATATAGATGACCTTGTCATCGCAAATTGCTTGATAGATGCTAGAATTGGTTGTGCATGCCTTGTCACATATTTCATTTGCCATCTTATTGTGTGAGCATGCTGGTTGCATATTTTACTCATTCGAGGACATCCACTTGTTGTTTTGATTATTTGGTTTTATTTCCTTTTGCCAAGTGGATGGACAAGAATGCCTAAGAACCTCCTCTAGCTATCTATGCTTTTCTCGTCTCAAACTCTATTCATGCTACATCACAAAATTTGATCAAGTCAGATTTGAACCACTCTGTGTGAGGAGTGCTCGGAGTCCCCGATTCGTCATAGACTTAAACTTCCAAAACCTCTTTATGATTCTCGGTCTGACCGATACCCCACTTTTGGTCCTACCGAGATCATTAAGTTGATCTAGGTTTTCGATCTCAGTGCAACCGATTTGAACCTTTCGGTCACACCGAGTTGCAACAACTGTATACATTTTTGCATCTCGGTGCCACCGAGCTGTTCCACTCGGTCACACCGACAGGGTCGGGCTATATATAGTCACGGGCAAAAATTTGGAAATTTCTCCGAACCCCTTCGCCCGCGCGATAGCTTGCTCTGCCAACGTGGTCTCCGGATCGTCTCCTCGCCGCCAGCCGCCTCCAGTCGCTGGTCTCCGTCGCCGTCAACGGGAATTCTACCCCGCTGTTGCCGCCGTAGCGAGTCTCCGCCGAACTAGGGTATGGACTCGATCTTTGTGCTATTCCCCAATCCGATTCTTAGCACATTGTGATCATCATGATTCTTGCCACGATTGAAACACTCCTATCCAGTCAATGCGTTCGTAGATTAGTTTTGATTCGAAAATTTTAGGGTTAGGTTTCCGCCAAAACCATCTCGGACCCACCGAGTTGAAAAACTCGGTCCCACCAATTTGGCTTATGCCATTGCACAAGTGAGACTCGGTCTGACCGAGAATTACTTATCGGTGTGACCGATTTTGGAACTCTGTGAAACCCTAGCAGTCTCGGTGCCACCGAACTGTGACTCGGTCTGACCGAGTTCACTAGTTTAGGTTCCAAAACTGCTTCGGTATCACCGAGTTTAAAAATCGGTAGATCCGAGATGATTTCAGTGGGAAACTAAAACTAAGTTTTTGGATCTTTCTTTTGCAAAAATCTCTGCATTTTGTGATGCTCATCTATTCTACCTCATCTATAAACTATTCACAAGATCAGCAGTCAGAGTTTGCATCATGTCAGACCAAAGTGATAGCCAGAACTTGTCAGAGCAGCAAGTGCAGATGAGTGAGGGCACTAGTCCCTCCAGCTCTTCAGATGATGGCAGCAGAAGTACTCCTAGCAATCTGCCAAAAGCTGCCACCAGACAGAGGAAGAAGAGAACTTCAGATTCTGAGGATGAAGATTATGTGGCAGAGGAAGAGGAAGCCACATCAAAGAGAGTTGAGCCAGCACAGGGCACAAAGCCAGGATTGAAAATCAAAAGGCCAGCAGGCAGGCAACCTATGTCAAAGGCCAGAGCTTCAACTGAGAAGACCACTCCCATAGAGCCAGTTGCTGCTGAAGGCAAGAAAAGAAAGGAAAGGGTCAAGAAGACCGTAGCCAGAGTGCTTGGAAAGGCTTCCATCATGGAAGAAGAGGAAGAAGAAGAGGTAGCTGCACCAGCACCTAAGGCACCCAAGCTGATGGGTGATGCCATAAGATCAGGGGCAGCTGCTTCCAAGGCCAAGCCAGGTCCAAAGCCAAGGCCAAAGAGAAATACAAGAAGCATCCCAGCCACTGAGAAGAACAAGGCCCCAGTGCCTGAAGCTGCTGAAGAAGATGATGAAGAGCACGTTCTGAGAAAGCTCAAGCCCAAGATCCCAGACCACAACGATGCTCATCCTGTGGCTGAGGACATGAAGCTCAGGAGAGATTCAGGACTCCGGAAGAGGAGAGAAGCAGACCCGTATGCTTCAAGGAGGAGGACTGCTGTTGACTACAGATTTCACACCAAGGAACAGCAGGACTTCTATGAGACAGTGCTGCTTGATAAGAAGCCAATAGTCTGTGATATGAGATGGGTTGATTGGGAGTACATCAAGGACAATGAAGAACACTGCCCTGGAGTGTATGACATCTTCAATGCTTGTGGAGTAGCAGACTTTGTTGGGCAGAAGCTCACAAAGTGGAACAAGGAACTCATTATGCAATTCTACTCCACAGCACATTTTTATCCGGATGGTAGGATAACTTGGATGTCTGAAGGTACGAGGTACCAATCTACAGTTGCTGAATGGGCACAGCTCATCAATGCCCTAGAGGAGCATGAGGATGACTTGGATATCTATGCCAAGAAGAAGATGGACCACAACTCTATGTCCAATATGTACAAGGAAATTCCAAATGAAGCTCTTGAAACTTTCAAATTTGGCTCAGTGCATTATCTTCTGTCAGGGCTGCCAACTATTAATTGGATTTTGAGGCACACTCTCTTGCCCAAGTCAGGTGATCACAAGATGATCAGAGGCCATGCAATCAATTTGCTTCATGTATTTGATGTGCCTCAGAAATTCAAGGTCATGAGCCTCATAGTAGAAACTATCAAGAGGACTGCAGCAGATCAGAAGAGGAGCTGTGGATATGCCCCACAAATTCAGGAATTAATCAACTCCAAGATGGGCACGGGCATATACTTGTTGGACAAGGAACACTTGCCTATTCATCCAGATTTTCAGGACAATCAAGTTGTGATGAATGAGAACGAACCATCATCAGTTCAAGCACAAGCAAAGAAGGAGAAGGCAAGGAAGGAGAAAGCTGCCAAGATGCCAACTCAAGAGGAGGCATCTGAGTATTTCTTAAAAACCAAACAAGAGCAACTTGGTTACCTAATTGCATCCACCCTGTGGATTGATAAAGGACTAGCCACCCTAACTCAGAACTAGGCAAGCCTAGAGAGAATCATGGAACAAAAGTTCTATGACTTGGATGTCAAGGTGACAGAGATTCGGACTGCAGTGGAGCAGCTCCAAGATGACATGCAGGAGAGGAGAGGCAGGACTACAACTGATGCCTTTGCCAGAGTGCCACGAGGTTCGAGGTCGTCTGCAGTGCCCGTTGCTGACCCCAGAGTCACCACGTCTGCACCAGCTACAGCTTCAGTTCCACCAGCTCCAGCATCTACTTCAGCCTCGACTCCGACCATGTCTACAGAAGGCTTCGTCCTTGGAGTGCTCCAGACTCCACCACCACCTGAAGATCAAGCCTGAGAGTCAATCTAGCACTATGCATTTTCTAGGAACTTTTTGGTAACTTGTTTCCAAAGGGGGAGAAAATGTATAGATCATAGGCTTCGAGAGAGAGAGTGTTGCTTTTATTCTCTCTTGCTTTATTTGGTGGTTTTTCGAACTTTGTTTGCTTTTGAGTGCTTGAGATACTATGTCATTGCTCGTGAGACATTGATGATCATGTGTTTGATCATAAGCTAGACTTAATGTTTGCTTAAATATTATCATCTTATCTATCTTATGTGATCATTCACTATTCTTGGTGATGAGTGCATGTATTTCATTCTTATCATTTTAAGCGCTCCACCAAGATGTATGTGACATGGAAGAGTAACCCATGACTCTAACTCCTTGTGCATTTGCAGTCCAAAACAAATTTTAAATATGCACAAATTTACGGGGAGCTCTTACTTGTCACATACTTCTCAAAGCGACGATATATTTCATGCTTATTATCATTTGTCGAAGCTTTGATCTATATGTTGTCATCAATTACCAAAAAGGGGGAGATTGAAAGTGCAACTATCCCTAGGTGGTTTTGGTAATTCATAACAACATATATCTCATTGAGCTAATGCTATTCCAAGATGATTATTTCAGGAAAGCTCAATGATTGGCATGGCATGGATGTGAAAGTGGAACCCTCAAAATTCTAAGGACAAAGGATTGGCTCAAGCTCAAAAGCTCAAGACTCTTCATTTTATATTTTAGTGATTCAAGATCACATTGAGTCTTTAGGAAAAGCCAATACTATCAAGGAGGGATGAGGTGTTGCTTAATGAGCCTCTTGCTTCATGTGCTTAGTGATATGCTCCAAAACCCTCAACTACTTTCCCATATCCACATATGACCTAAACCCTAAGCCAAACTCGGTCATACCGATTCTTTCTATCCGGTGCCACCGAGTTTCACTTGTCATAAGCCACTACCAAACCCTAGCAAATCGGTTCTACCGATAGGGATCTCGGTCTCACCGAGATGGGATTGCAAATTCTCTGTTTCCCTTTCGTAACTTTTCGGTCTCACCGAAAGAGCGAATCGGTCCCACCGAGATTGCAATGTAAATTCAGTGTTTCCTTTTTGTAACTTTTCGGTCTCACCGAAAGAGCAAATCGGTCCCACCGAGTTTGCCTGACCAACTCTCTGGTTAGCTAATTACCAAAATCGGTCTCACCGAGTTTGTGTAATCGGTCTCACCGAGATTATGTTATGCCCAAACCCTAACCATATCGGTCCTACCGAGTTGCATGTCAGTCCCACCGAAAATCTCTAACGGTCACTAGGTTTACCTTTTCGGTCCGACCGAGTTTGTTGATTCGGTCCCACCGAGATTGGAAAACTGTGTGTAACGGTTGGATTTTGTGTGGAGGCTATATATACCCCTCCACCTCCTCTTCATTCGTGGAGAGAGCCATCAGAACACATACACAATTCCAACTCATATGTTCTGAGAGAGAACCACCTACTCATATGTTGAGACCAAGATATTCCATTCCTACCATATGAATCTTGATCTCTAGCCTTCCCCAAATTGCTTTCCACTCAAATCTTCTTTCCACAAAATCCAAATTCTATGAGAGAGTTGAGTGTTGGGGAGACTATCATTTGAAGCACAAGAGCAAGGAGTTCATTACCTACACACCATTTGTTACTTCTTGGAGAGTGGTATCTCCTAGATTGGCTAGGTGTTACTTGGGACCCTCCGACAAGATTGTGGAGTTGAACCAAGGAGTTTGTAAGGGCAAGGAGATCGCCTACTTCGTGAAGATCTACCGCTAGTGAGGCAAGTCCTTCGTGGGTGATGGCCATGGTGGGATAGACAAGGTTGCTACTTCGTGGACCCTTTGTGGGTGGTTGCTTCTTCGTGGACCCTTCGTGGGTGGAGCCCTCCGTGGACTCGCGCAACCGTTACCCTTTGTGGGTGGAGCCCTCTGTGTACTCGCGCAACCGTTACCCTTCGTGGGTTGAAGTCTCCATCAACGTGGATGTAGGATAGCACCACCTATCTGAACCACGGGAAAAACATCCGTGTCTCCAATTGCGTTTGAATTCTCCAAACCCTTCCCTTTACATTCTTGCAAGTTGCATGCTTTACTTTCCGCTGCCAATATACTCGTTGCATGCTTGCTTGAATTGTGTGATGATTGCTTGACTTGTCCTACAATAGCTAAAATCTGCCAAGAACTAAAACTGGGAAAAGGTTAAGTTTTTATTTGGTCAAGTAGTCTAATCACCCCCCCTCTAGACATACTTTCGATCCTACAATCTTCGTAGAATATGTGGGAGCCAATATGAGCATCCAGGTTCCGCTATTGGTTATTGACCGGAGACGTGTCTCGGTCATGTCTACATTGTTCTCGAACCCGTAGGGTCCGCGCGCTTAAGGTTTCGATGACAGTTATATTATGAGTTTATGAGTTTTGATGTACCGAAGGAGTTCGGAGTCCCGGATGAGATCGGGGACATGACGAGGAGTCTCGAAATGGCCGAGACGTAAAGATCGATATATTGGATGACTATATTCGGACATCGGAAAGGTTCCGAGTGATTCAGGTATTTTTCGGAGTACCGGAGAGTTACGGAAATACGTATTGGGCCTTATTGGGCCATACGGGAAAGAAGGAAAAGGGCCTCAAGGGTGGCCGCACCCCTCCCCTTGGTCTGGTCTGAATTGGACTAGGGAAGGGGGGCGCCCCCTGCCTTCCTTCTCCTTTTCCCTTCCTCTTTTCCTATTCCATATGGGAGGTGGAATCCGAGTCCTAGTAGGACTCCACACTTGGCGCGCCCCCTCCTAGGGCCGGCCTCCTCCTCCCTTGCTCCTTTATATACGGGTGCAGGGGGGCACCCCAAAGACACAACAATTGATTATTGATCTCTTAGCCGTGTGCGGTGCCCCCTTCCACCATAATCCTCGATAATATTGTAGCGGTGATTAGGCGAAGCCCTGCGAGAGTAGAACATCAAGATCGTCACCACGCCGTCGTGCTGACGGAACTCTTCTCCGACATTCTGCTGGATCGGAGTCCGGGGATCGTCATCGTGCTGAACGTGTGCTAGAGCTCAAAGGTGCCGTAGTTTCGGTGCTTGATCGGTCGGGCCGTGAAGACGTACGACTACATCAACCGCGTTGTGCTAACGCTTCCGCTTTCGGTCTACGAGGGTACGTAGACAACACTCTCCTCTCTCGTTGCTATGCATCACCATGATCTTGCATCTGCGTAGGAAAATTTTGAAATTACTACGTTCCCCAACAGTTATGTTCCTTGATTTTGCGTTTCTAACACGGTCGGGGTTTATGGGCCCCTCTTGATAGTTCATTTTGAATACAACTCTTCCAGCAAGGCCCAACATTGGTTTTACCATTTGGCTAGTAACAACTAAAACTTGCATAAGGACTTCCCGGGCCCTGAGGATAATTAATTAACACCACCGGTCCAGTGCTCCTCATGAGTGTTGGTCCAAATTAGAGCCACTTGCGACGCCACCTGGGGTAACTCGGGTTTTTGGCTGTCGTACGTAGTGTTCATCCAATCGTGGCCTGAGATGAGATACGCGCGGCTACTATCAAGGTGTCGGCACGTCAGGAGGTCTTGCTGGATTTGTTTTACCATTGTCGAAATGTCTTGCGAACCGGGATTCCGAGCTTGATTGGGTTGTTCCGGAAGGAGGATTTTCCTCCGTTTATCGTGAGAGTTTGTGATGGACTAAATTGGGACACCCCTGCGGGGTTTAATCTTTCCAGATGCCGTGCCCGCGGTTATGTGGCAGATGGAAATTTTTAATATCCGGTTGTAGAGAACTTGACACCAGATTCGAAATAAAATACACCAACCGCGTGCGTAACCGTGACTGTCTCTTTTCGAGTGAGTTCGAGAAGAGAACACAATGGGGTTATGTTTGACTCGTAAGTAGTTCAACATCACTTCTTGATCATTACTATTTTGCGACCGTTATGCATAGCTTCTCATCTTACTCTTGTACTCGTAAGTTAGTCACCATACAATGCTTAGTGTTTCCTGCAACCTGAACACTTATCTAATTCATACCCATTAAGCTTTGCTAGACTTGATACCCGTGGTAATGGGATTGTTGAGTCCTCGTGGCTCACAGATTACTACAACAACAGGTGCAGGTACAGGTAATGCGATCATCTGACACGAGAATGATGCATGCTTGTTTTGGAATTCTTATTATGCTTCTTCTTCGATCAAGGGATAGGTTCCAGGCCCGGAGCCTGGGATTAGCAGGGTGGATGTCATTTTCTTTTTCGTTTGATTTCATCCGTAGTCGGATCCTGCTCTTCTGTATGATGATTGATATGTATTGATGAACTGTTGTATTCATGTTGTAGCTTGTGGCGAGTGTAAACCTTTATCTTGTATTATCATCTATTCAGTACATGGTATGTTGTAATGATATCCACCTTACTATGCGCTCGAAATGCGGTTGTGCCCCAATCATGAGTTCATCACGTGATTGAGATAGAATCACATATTGGGCGCTACACTGCCACTATTGTATTTCAGGTGCTTCTTCTATAACTTGGTATTAGTTTGCAGAGGGAGTATATTTTGCTGTCCCTTCTCATTTCCCGGCAAACCTCTTACTGTGTACATTTCAAATCGCTGGAAGTTGTCTTATACTATTTTTAAAGGTTTTATCCAAACTACTAGCTGTCTGACTTGCTTTTTCGGAACAAAGTGTTCCAAGGATTGCCTTTTTACATATGATTATGCTCCATATGGCTACCTATATACACATATGAAGGTTCTGTTTAGATTGTACTCAAATCACGTGGAGCTGTTAATTTTCCAATTGTGCCATCGCCATGTTTACTCCAGGAAAATGAAATGTGCAAACTTCTTTCTTGATTAGTTAAATACTTGCTTTGCCTTAAATACAATCCCCATCTATGTCCCAGGTTTTCTTTTTTAATGAATTTCATACTCCCTGGAATACGATAACACACTGTCCTAATGGACAAGTCCACCAGCACCATTCCATGGGATTTTAGAAAATATATGTGAAATTGTATACGTTTTCTAAATATTTATCTTTTCTTATCCATGCTCCCTCTAGACAAATAGTAGGATCAAAAGATATGAATATTCACTTATGTTCAAATCTAAATGAAGTGTGTTTCACGCTTCTATTTCTGCAATATGTTTAAGAGTATATGATTTAGTATTCCTACTTTCTTAGTTATAATATATTGTGTACTTCGTTCTTAGCCTTGCTTTTGGAAACAATATGCGAGCTATAATTACCATAAAGTTCAAAAATGCTAATTTGAAATTGAACAAGCAACAATCCAGTTACACTGCTTTCTTTCCCTTAAACTTGCTAACGATACGGGCGAATACCCACTACAAATTTATCATTGAATGAAAAACTAAATATGACGATTAGAAAATTGTCGGTCAAGAGGCATGAATAGGAGATGAAAAGGAAATGAAAAGCTAAAACTTTTTGTGAAATTTGTATACATAGGGATCTAAATTCTTAATGTGCGTGCTTGCTCAACAAAGCTTACTAAAAATACACATATTTTCAGCATAGCATGGTTTTCAATGCAACTGTGATGCCAAATTTAAATGTATGTGTATATCTCATTGTAAACAACAAGCCACCATTTTTTATTAAAGGACTAAAATTTGTTACCATATTTGCTTGCCCACAACTAAATCAACCAAATAATGATTTTGGAGAGAAGACAACTCCTCTTTAATGGCAAGTGCGATTATTGATGATTGCTATTTCATGCTGACAGATTTTAATCATGTAATTTATAATCATTATAATAGAGAGAGTAATAAAGTAGCTCTGATCATTATAATAGAGAGAAATAAAATAGTTCATGAATTTGTTAGGATAATCAAGTTTTCTCCTCCTTTTATCTGGATGGATTCATCACCAAATATACTACTTGTAAACGATGCCTCTATTTTGCTAAGTGAATAAAGGAGGAGAAGTTTTGTCAAAAAAGAAAAACTAATAATGATTTTCCTTTCCATGTGTACATGAATTTAACGGGTCTTTGCATTATTTGGGACAACGGGTCATTTTTTTTGAGCATCAGTATGAATCCTGATGAGTTGAGAATATCACTGTCCACCTAAGGGCATGTACAATGGTGCTATCTTAAGAGTGCCACGTAGGATAAATGATGATGTGGAGGAGAGAGAACTCATAAGAAAAGGCTTGTCTTCTCTTATTTAAGAGAAGACAAGAGATGATCTCTTAGCACAATATGTCTCACCACATTTTTAGGAATGACTAGTTATTGAAGATAAGGCTAAGAGATGACCCATTGTAAACTTTTTTTTGTCATATCTAAATTACATGCAAGACTTAAGATAAGACTACCTTATCAACCATTGTACATGCCCTAACCAATGGTTGATTCGCTCTGAGCACCGGGTCGTTAGTTTGTTAAACTTTCGGAAAAGAAAAGAGATTCGGTTTCCTCCTCTCTGTCCGATCCCCACTTTCTCCTGCAAATCCAATCCAATCCCATCCCGGCCGATACCCTAGCCAGAACAAAATCCTCCGCCATGAAAGCCGCCGCCAAGCCCAATCCTCCTCCGCTGCCATCGGCGGCGACTTCGACGCAGCCGTCGACCAAGGCGGCATCGTCCTCCTCCTCCTCCGCCGCCGATCCCAACCCCAAGCGCATCCTCCCCACCGCGGCCGACGCCGCGCACTCAACCCCCTCGCACCCTAATCCAAATCCCAACGGCGCGCCCAACCCACCCCCGCTCCTCCCGTCCCCGCACGTCGCCCACCTACAGCCCCTGCCCCCGCCGCGCCCGCTGCTCACCGTCGCGGCGGTGGAGGCCGCCATGGCATCCATTCCACCCCCGCCGCAGTATGGTCTCGAGTGCCTCGACCGCCGCACCGTCGCGCTCTCCGACGGCACGGTTCGCACCTACTTTGCGTTGCCCCTAGAGCCTCCACCGCAACTCCGCCAGCCGCCGATATTCCCTGCGCCCCACTTAGGCCCGCCCGGCCCGGGGCCTGGCCTTAACAGGTGGATTCCGCCACTGATGCACGCCGTACCTCCTCCCTGGCCGCCCCAGAAGCGCAAGCGGGAGGGTCAGAGCAATGGTGGCCCCCCCGTTGAGTCCTCGGGCCGCCAACACCAACAACATCAGAAACCAGAGGAGAGGCGTACTGCAAAGCAGGTCAAGGTCGAGACGTCAGAGCTGGATGCGAAAACACTCGAGAGCTCCTTTCTTAAGATGGTGAGGGTGATCAACGAAAACACGGAGGTGAAGAAGAATTACCGGGCCAATGGACAGATTTCCCAGCTGAGATGCGTTGTCTGTAATAGGTTTGTTCTTCAATGCAAAATCTTTGCCTGTTGATTTATTTTGCACATACTCTACCAACTGAGCATAATTAGCAGTTTAGTATAGATCAAATTTCTGCAAGCGATTGCAGTGGATACAGCTTTATTTGTTAGTATTTTGCTACCGCTAGTTCTAGGATATCTGTAGCTATCAATGCAATTTGTTCATTTTTTTTCGCGGGTGAATGCAATTTGTTCTTTAGCTGACAGAGGAAATCTTCTGATTGATGCCTCATGTTCTCTATTAACCCAGAACTGTTCTAGAAGGCAATCCTGTAGCATTAAAAAAGGCCTAGGTGCTAGGCGTCACCCTCCTCTGTATCCCTGAGTTGTCGTGATGTGCCACTCCAGCTTGCATCTTATCGAGCATTGGTAGTTCTATAGTTGTCTAACATTCCTTGTATGAAACTGTTTTAGTTTAGCGTTAGTGTTAGCTATCCACAGCTCAAAACAGTTCTGTTTATTTATGTTTTTGGAGCTATAAAGCATGAAGCTCCACCAAATAGTTTATGCAGGGCATGCCTCTGGGTAAATTAGACATCATGGCTAAATCTGAGAATAGTTTTGGATTAACCGGGTGTATCGGTTTGGTTTCTGCTGACGGGTTTGTTTGGTTCAGGTGTTAATAGGTTGACTCTGAAAGAGTTTGGTTCAGTTTGGTTTCTTATAGCAAATGGTTGGGTATGGTCAGTTATAGGCCTGAATAGGTCCAGCTCCAAAAAGTTTAGACCCGTAGTTCATGCCCGGTTGTTGACGTTGGTTCCGTTCGTAATTCTCTAGCCCATTCTTCTCAGCCCATCGGACTTCAATGGCTGCAGCTCGCCTTTGCGCATCGGCGCCGGAGTAGCTCCCTGGCCCCACCTTCGCAGGTATCGCGCACAGCTTGCCGGACTGACCTCCCGGCCACTGCCGTCGAGCGTCGCTCACGTGCGGCTCTCTGGACCTGCCTCTGCGGCCGCTGCCGTCGAGCGCCGTCGTGCGCAGCTCTCTGGACCTGCCTCTGTGGCCGCCACGCGCGGCTTGCCGGACTGGCCTCCACGTCAAGCGCCGCTCACGTGTGGCTCCTCGACCCCGCCTCGGCAGTCACTGTCGTCGCCCCGCTCGTCAGACTGGCCTCCGCAGCCGCCCGCCGCCCAGATCAGCATTCGTCGTCTCTCCGCAGGCCCTCACCACAGCCGGCAGCCCAAACTCCTGAAACCACCTCGCAAACTCCAGAGCCGGAGTCCACTTCCCCCATGTAGGCAGCAAGAACGGCGTTCGCGAAGACGCCATTCCTGATGGAGCTTTCGTCGAACAGCCTGCATGCATCCAGGAACCGGCCAGACCCGCCGTAGGACACGACGAGCACGCAGGGCACAAAGACGCTGCCGAGCCACCCGGACCTCGCGGCGAGCAGGTGTAGGGGACCCGGTACGAGTCGAGCGGGCCACGTTGGGCGAGCGATCAGGGAGTTGAAGCAGAGGCTGGGTCTGCCATAGGACGATGGTTATTCTTACTACTCGAATGGTTTTCAAACCATTTCAGGAACTGGCTTCAACCACGGGTAAGCACTCAGTTTTAGTTCGATTTGGGTGGAAAGTCAAGTTGATTTGGTTTTGGTTGGGCTGACATAAATATACACCGAGTTTAATTTGGTTTGGGTTGCCACGTTTATTCGAGCAGGTTTGGTTGAGGTATGGTTTAGTTCTCAAACTTTTCTCGGATTTAATCATGGCAAGGGCCATTTTGCCATTTGGCGATTTGCTTACTTTGCGGATACATGACTTGCTATCATATTTTTTCTCCTCCATGAGTTACATTATGAGTTGACTTCTTATGTAGAAAAGTTAATCGCTGTTGCGGTAGCATCGAGTTCGTCGTCGTCTATTGTTTCGTACAATATTGTTTATGAATGTAGTCCCACTAGTTGGTACCTCATATACTTTTGATAATATCTAGTGCTATAGATAGTAGATACCCATCTATGCAGAGGTCCATATGAATGAAGAAACAAGGAACCTTGGTCACTCTTGGTTAACTTTCGTGGTTCCTAGAACTTGGCCTGAAACTTTGACCAAGTAGTTTATGCTGCCCACGTTTCCCCACTCTTAAATTTTTGGCAACAATTTGTTCATCATTTTTTTCTTTATATTTGAAAACAAAAGGCTTATCCTTAATTTTCTCTCACACGAGTTTGTTTGCAATGTTTAGTTTTCTACTTGTGGAAACAAATTTGTTACACGTCTTTGTGGTTCTTTATTCAGGTCTGGGCTCATGTGCCTACGTTTTTTATTTTCTAACGTTGTTATGGTTGTCTGAATTTTGATGTCGAGTTGCAGTAGCAAGCAAAACTATTTTCCTAAAAGGGCAGAATCCCCGTTTTTTGTTTAAGCACTCGTTCTGTTTTCTCTTGTTCTTTACATTTCCCAACCTATGTTGTTCTTGAAATTTTAGCAACCTTTTGGCTCATACAAAATTGACCAGTTATATAGTTATATACATGTCCTATAAGCCAGTTATATGCTTGATTTTTTAAGACAATTTCATGCAATTTCCTTTTAAAGATGCCCGTATGGATATAATTTGATTACAGGGACTATATAGGTTTGCATGTGTTGAAGTGGAAAGAATAGCAACTGATGTTATTAGGAGGCCAAAGCCAACATATATATGTGTACAAGGGGATACCAAAAGACTAGAATACAAAAGGCCAAAAGACATCGTTAATATAACTCTAACCCCCCCCCCTCAAACTCATTGTGGATCCACAACACTGAGTTTGGAGAGGTGAAATCCATGTTGCGCTCTAGTCTGGGCCTTTGTGAAAAAGTCTGCTAGCTGTAACTCAGAAGGCACATATTGAAGAGCAATAACATGATCCTGCACAGTAGCTCGCACATAAGAAGCATCAACACCAATATGCTTGGTGAGCTCATGCTTCACGGGATCCCGCGCAATACTGATAGCATCTGTATTGTCTGACAAGAGGATGGTAGGTGTAGTAACAGAAACACCAAAATCCTCCAGTAACCATTGTAACCAAGTCACCTTTGCCGTCGTAAGAGCCATAGCTTGTAACTCAGCCTCTGCGCTCGAACGGGAAATTGCAGTATGTGTCTTCGTCTTCCAGGCAATGAGAGAACCACCCAGAAAAACACAGTAAGCAGAAAGTGAACGGCGATCCGTAGGATCACTAGCCCACATAGCACCCGAATAGGCATGGAGCTGTAACAAGCTAGAATGGGAGAAAAAGAGACGATGAGAGATAGTGCCACGAAGATATCGTAAAACACAAAGAAGGTGACTATAGTGAACTGAAGTAGGAGCAGAAACAAACTGACTTAGAATATGAACAGGATAAGAGATATCTGGACGAGTGACGGACAAATAGACAAGACTCCCAACAAGATGAGATAACGCGTCGGATCAGACAAGGGCTCACCATCAGAAGCGCGAAGATGAACATTGAGCTCCATAGGAGTCTCAATAGTGCGCTCATCACTAAGAGCCGCACGAGCAAGAAGATCCTGGATATACTTTTCCTGGGAAATAAAAAAGCCATCAAAGGTGGAGGAAACCTCAATCTCAAGAAAGTAATGAAGAGGACCAAGATCAGACATAAGGAACGTCTCATTAAGACGGGCCTTGACAAAGGCAATGTACTCAGAATCGTCGCCAGTGATGATCATGTCATCAACATATAGAAGAAGAAGAGTGCGGCCACGAGCAGAAATGTGGACAAATAACGTTGGATCATGATTACTGGGAGAAAAACCAGCTGCGGTGATCACAAAGGCAAAATGCTCAAACCAAGCACGAGAGGCTTGCTTAAGGCTATAGAGAGAGTGACGAAGACGACACACCATTCCATCAAGAACTGAATACCCAGGTGGTGGCTGCATATAAACCTCCTCACGCAACTCACCATTAAGAAAGGCATTCTTAACATCAAGCTGAGACGCAGACCAGTGGCGAACAGAGGCCACGGCGAGAAGCGTGCAGACAGTGGTCATATGGGCCACAGGAGCAAATGTCTCGTTGTAATCACGACCATGCTCCTGTTGAAAGCCACGAGCCACAAGACGAGCTTTATAATGCTCAAGAGAACCATTAGAGCGGGTCTTAATCTTATAGACCCACTTGCAAGTGATGGGACGAACGCGAGGAGGAAGAGAAACCAGATCCCACGTGCGGTTGCGCTCAAGTGTGGCAATCTCCTCTGCCATCGCAAACTGCCATTCAGGATGAACAACAACATCACGATAAGAGGTAGGCTCAAGTACAATCGAAAGACCATATTGACTAGGAGAATAGCGATCAGGAGGAGGGCAACGTCGAGCCCGAAGACCATAAGTCGGCTGGGAAGATGAAGATGGCGCACCCGAAGTAGATGGCACATCAGTAGAATCATCCACAACACGTGGACGATGGGTATAATGAAAACGGAAGGTGGGACGATAAGGAACCACATGAGGTGATGGAGATGGGGAAGACATCGCTGATGAAGGTGGAGAGTCATGCGGCAAGGGAGGAGACGAAAGTGTAGGAGGTGGCGGTGGATCTGCAGTAGTGGGATGAGGAGGAGTAGGAATACGAGGCACAGAGGGACGTGTATCAGGAAACGTGAGAAAAGAGATCCTCATCTGAAATGGCCGAGGAGGATGGTCGTGGGTAGAATAGACGAGACTCATCAAAAGTCACATCCCGAGAAATACGCATCCGACGATCGACTGGATCGCAACACCGGTACTCCTTATGCTCATCACTATAGCCTAGAAAAACACACTTAACAGACTGAGCGGTTAGTTTGGTGCGTTCTCGGGGCGCAAGGAGAACATAGCAAACACAACGAACAACCGAAGCGCCGAATAATCAGGAGGACGATCAAAAAGACGCTCTAGAGGAATATGACCCTGCAGAGCATATGATGGTTGAATGTTTATGAGATATGTGGCCGTGGAGACAGCCTCAGCCCAAAAATGAGGTGGAAGAGAGGCGGCAGTCATCATTGCACGAGCTGTCTCAAGAAGGTGACGATGTTTGCGCTCAGCCACACCATTCTGAGCGTGAGCACCAGGACATGAGAACTGAGCAATAGTACCTTGCTCGGCAAGAAAACCAAGCAACATTTTGCAGATAAATTCGCCCGCAGAATCAGCACGAAATACACAAATAGGTGTAGAGAACTGAGTGTGGATCATGGCAGCAAAACGCTTATAAATAGAGAGAACCTCACTACGAGAAGACATAAAGTAAAGCCAAGTGTAGCAAGAGAAAACATCTACAAAAATAATATAGTATTGATGACCCCCTTTGGAAGTGAAGGGAGCCGGACCCCATACACCGGAATGTACTAAATCAAAAGGGCGTTGAGACACCGACTCACTAGTAGGATAAGGTAACTGGACCTGTTTACCAAGCCTACAACCTTGACACTGTAAGGAGACATCTCCTGAGACAGGTCCCAAAAGACCACGACGAACTAAAGATGATAGTCGAGAACCACAAGGGTGACCAAGTCGATGATGCCACTGCTGGAAGGAGCTGTAGTTGAAGCGACGAAGGCAGATGAATTGGCAAGTGTGGTAGCAGCAGAAGGCACATGAAGCCAGTCTAACTCCCAAAGGCCCTGAGAATCATGGCGGCGAGGGCCAGCCCCAACCAGGGCCTTCGTGTGATGATCCTGGATAGTGCAAGAATCAACATCAAGGTTGACACGACAACCAGAATCAGTAAGCTGACTCGCGGAAAAAAGGTTCATGGCAAGACAAGGAACATGAGAAACATCTGGAACATAAAATGAAGAAGTGGAAAGAGTGCCTCGACTAGTAACAGGAAGAGGAGTACCATCGGGAGTATGAACATTAATAGGGAAATCGAGAGATCTAAGAGAGGACAAGACAGAAGAATCAGAAGACATATGAAATGAAGCTCCAGAATCCAGAACCCATGGGGATGTACCTGACTGTGTTGACAGTGGTCGCCCAGCACTAGAAGCACCAGTCACAGAGCCTGCAGTACCTGTCGAAGAACCTGAAGCAACAAGTAGACGCTTAAGCTTCACAGTATCCTGCTTAGTAAAAGGGACCGTAGACGGCGTCGAGGAAGAAGCATGAGTCCCAGCAGACGAATTGCACTCCCTATTACGCATATCACACTTCTTCTTGAAGCAATCAGACTTGGGGTGACCATTCCTGTTGCAGTAGCCGCAATGAGTACGAGGACGAGAGCTGCCCTCACGAGAGCGACCCTCACTACCAGAAGGAGTGGGCAGTAGCGGCGGAGCACTGGGGCGAGAAACCACTGGTGGCGCGGCAGCTCGAGTAGTGAGCACAGAGGAAACCCGAAGCAAACCAGCACCACGGAGGCGAGTCTCCTCAGCATGCAGCTCAGAAAGCACCTCAGAAATAGAAACACGGCCACGAGCAAACAACTGAGCACGTCGAGGCTCAAACTCCCCACGGAGGCGCGACAAGAACTCATACACTCGCTGAAATTCCAAGTCTGACCTCACAGTCTGGCAACACGGGCAAGTTCCACAAACAGCGGTGCAGAGGGAGTCAAGCTGGCGCCAGATAGCAGACTCTGAGTGTAGAACTCATCAATAGTGGAGTCTCCCTGCTGAAGAGCATGCTCCTGACAAACCACAGACAAATAGAGAGCATCACCAGAGGGCTGATAGCGCTGGTGAAGATGAGCCCACATCTCAAAGATAGTGCTGAGGCCCATAAACTCAGAAGCAAACTAAGGTAGGACACTGGAAGTGAGGACAGCCGCTGCACGAGCATCATCATCACACTACCCAGTGTAAGCAGCCAAATCATCACGATAAATGGAAAGGGCATTCGAATAATCCAAGATCTGTTGGTCATAAGCAGCAGCCGCGTCATCAGTAGCAACCCTGACAACAACCCTATCAGCATCAGAAGCATCTGCGGCAAGAGCCGGTGCGGGTGGCGGTGGGGTAGGAGCCATAGGAGCAACTGGACGTGGAGGACAAGGTACCTCGCCGGAAAGAACACCCCAGAAATGAAGGCCACACATGTGAATGCGCATAAAACCAACGAACTCAGCATAGTTACCCCATCAAATATCAGCGGGCAACGCGGGATGGCGACATAGCCAGATGACGTCGACGACATGGTGCTCCTTTCTCCTCTCTCTTTTTTTAATAGGAGGATACCAAGTCAACCGAAGCATCAGGAAGTAGTCACAACAACAGATCGCACGCACCCCAGTCGAGCACCTCGATGGAGGAAGCGGGCAGAGCGATACGATGGGCGGCAGCCGAAGAGACGACTGAACCACAAATCGCAGACCATCGAAACCAAACTGGCATACATGAGAGAACTCGAGGCCAGAAGAATAACCAGCGGTGGCTGGCAGGCCAGGAGAAGCCGGCAGCGAGCGGCGGCTGGCGGACCAGGAGAAGCCGGCGGCGAGCGGCGGCTGGTGGACCAGGAGAAGCTGCCGGCGGCTCGTGCCTCCACCTCGAGGCGGTGGCCGGCTGAGGGTGTCCCGGGGCCGCGGATCAGGAGTGGCCGACAGAGAGAATCCCGGGACAGTGGGCCGGAAGGAGGCAACGGCCGGCGACGAAGATCCCTGGGCCGCTAGCGACGGCTGCCTGGAAGCAGACGCGGTCGACCTGGGCGACACAGAGACGACTGCAGCCGGCGGCCGATCTTGGAGTTGGAGGAGACGACGGGCCGGTAGGTGTGGAGGTCAAGCACCGAACGAAGCAGGGGATAGCCACCGCTCGATGGATGTGTGTAGAGGATAAAGATCAGGAAGGAAACCGATCTGGAGGTCGATCAGGGGGAGCAATCGATCAGCCACAGATCGAAAAAAATTAAGAAATCCAATTGCAGCATGAGTTGCAGCGTGCGGAAGGGACCTTAGACCAGGCTCGATACCATGTTGAAGTGGAAAGAATAGCAACTGATGTTATTAGGAGGCCAAAGCCAACATATATACGTGTACAAGGGGATACCAAAAGACTATAGAATACAAAAGGCCAAAAGGCATCGCTAATATAACTCTAACAGCATGCACTCCTAAATTGTTCATACAATAGAGCTTCATGCTGCTCATCCTGAGTTTATGCAGCCTATGCTTCTCCACTCTTAATCAATGTTCAAAAAAGCGGAAAGCGTAAGCGATGCGGAAGGACACAGCTTAGAGCAATGGGCGCTTCAGCGTTTTCAAAATTGGCTGTTTTTGAATTATATGCACAGGAAAATAGGAAACATGGCACATAGGTAATTGAAATAGCATCTAAAGTGCAGTTCACACCATAGCAAATACACATGAGGTTCACACAGCAAGCAAATTAACAACTAAAGTGCAGTTCAGTTGAAATAGACATTGTCTAATAGAGATCATGTTGCCAGAGTTTGGCCAGAATCTGAAGGAAATAGTTCCGAAACAGACCCTAATAATAAGATAAATGGCATATGCTATTAGTGCGTAAGCAGCCAAGCAGAAGTAGTTCAAAAACAGCCAAATTTTGGCCAAAATTTTAAAAAAGCGCTCAATCTACCCTTTAGGGCCAAAGCGAAGCATTTTGCCATCACCCAGCGCTTAAGCGTACTTAAGTGTCGCTTAAAAACGCTTTCTTGAACACTGCTCTGAATTTCGTGGCAATGATTTGTTTTTCCTTCTTTTTACTTATATTTGAAAACAAAAGACTTATCCAGTTGTCCTTCATTTTCTTTACATGAGTTTGTTTGCGATCTTTAATTTCCTTGTTTCAGCATTCTTTCTGTTTTCTTTTGTTTTTACATTTCTCAACCTGTATTGTTCTTGAAATGTCAGCAACTTTTTGGCCCACGAAATTGACTAATTATATACTTCTATGTATGTTTTATTAGACAGTTATATGCATGGTTTTTGAAGACAATGTCATGCGATTTATTTTTGAAGATGCCTGTATGCATAATTTGGTTACAGGGACTCGATGGACTTGCATGCACTCCTCAATCATTCATACAATACGAGGAATCCAGAGCTTCGTGCAGATCATCTTGGGTTGCACAAAGCTATATGTGTTCTTATGGGTTGGAACTACTCCATAGATCCTGTAAACAGAAAGGCTTACCAAACATTATCTACTGCTGATGCTGAAGCCAATCAAGGAGATCATATTTTATGGCCACCAACAATCATAGTTGAGAACACATACAAGTCAAATAACGACGGGCAAAAGGATGCCATGACTAATAAAGAGATGGATGGCAAGCTCAGAGGTACTCATCAAATACTTGCTCTGTCACTGTGACTTTGGCAGTTCAAATTGATTACTTTGTTAATGAGCAGATTGTGATGTTTAGCCTCTTCGTGTTTGTTTGAAGGAGTGTGACAAATCAATTGCTTGGACCAAAGCGAAAGCTTTATAAAACCATTTTCCTTGATAAGACTTAGCCCTGCCAGAAGATAATCTTCGAGGGTCACTTATAAAATTTTGAAAACTATACTGGCACGTTTTTTAAATGACCAATACAACTTTTCTCTTGGAAGGATTAATCACACCATTTGGTCTCTGGAAATTGCATTAGATGGTTTTCTCACCCCTTATGTTTTTCACCCTCCCTTGAGGAAATTTCCGTGAAGAGTAGGCTTGCTACCCTTATGCTTCAGCTGAAAATGTTTTTGGTCTACCTGACTTATTCGAGCTCCCTTGTCCATGTTTTATTACACCTTATGTCAGCTGGCTTATCATTTCTAATTTGCCCATGACATGGTTGACAGTATTTTGTCAGCTAAAAAGTTTATTTACTTTCCAACAATGTAGTCATTTGCCTGTCTTATATATTGGCTAATGCAGTGTGGTTTTAAAGAGTTGGATTGCATCTTAACGTTTCATGGTCTGTTACCCGTCAGTGTGACCTTGGAATTATTTGGATAGATAGGGGGTTTAGGCCTGCCCGATCCCTTGTGGTGGGAAGTTAAGTTGATGTAACATGAGTGCTCATTCAAGGGATTGGATTGTACCCTGTCTGTCAAAATAAGCCCTTAGTGTGGGTTTCCCTGTAGTTTTAATCTCAAATGTGCATATACCATATAGTGAGGTTGGTTCTAAAATATGTATATACAAAGTGTGTTAATATTGGCAAGTTATACTGCAGTTGTTACAACATGGAGCTTAGAATCTTATATAATTTTGGCCTGGCTAATAATATGGGGTGTGCCCTCTATCTATGCGTGCTCTTTGATGGAAGCAGGTTAAGTAACAGAGAGCGTCGGTTGGGTGGTAGAGAACTACAGCATCATTGATGTTTTCTTGCTTAAATGTCATTTAGTCAGGCAAACCCAGCCACGTCCACACTAATCCTGTTTTAGGGCGTTGTGCAGATTCTCCATGAGGGGGTTAAGCGAACACACAAATTGTTTGGTGGTCAAGTGAGCGTGACCAATAGAATAATAGATTGGGGGATTGAAGTGTAGTTTCTCCTAGTACAACTTTCAGTTAGTTGAGCCTTTTTCTCTGCTTCAAATATTGTGCATCTTAGCAGTTTGCTCATACCCAGTTAACATTCGATTCAATTGTCTCTGCTGCATTTAGTTTGTTTTAAAATTCATTACGAGTCCCAGGCACTAATCCATGAATATCTATTTGTTGTCCAGAAATGGGGTTCGCCGGCGTGAGTGTGAAGCCACTAGTGGGCAAGGATGGAGCCATGCTAGTGACATTCGCAAGCAACCTGGCTGGTCTGAAGGAAGCTGCGCGGCTTGCTGAGCTCTTGGAGACTGAAGGCCATGGACGAGCGCAGTGGGTCCACGCCCGGGGCCTCACCCCGTCTTTTGTTGGGGGCAGTAACCCCATGTTTGTCAAGGTGGATGAGACGGGCCAACCGACATGGGTCCTCTATGGCTATTTGGCCACGGCATGGGACTTGGACACGCTTGACGCGGAGTCGAGGCAAAATGTTGTAATAAAGAGCAGGAAAGAGTTCGATTTATCTGAGTAGGACCCACCCTGTTACAAGTGTGTATTTTATATAAGTTATAAAACGGACTAGTTTGTCGACAGCGACAGCCACATTTCACAAGTTTATCTGACTGATGCAGGGCTCATCCTTGTTAGTCATTTCATCGACTCATTGGTTTTAATGTGAAATCCTTTTTGATATGGTTGCTCAAGTGTTGCCTCCTTGACATGAACTAGTGGTTGGGGCGTGCTTCCTGAGCGTTCATGTGCGTACTTTGGTCCAGGTTAAGCAGACCAGGTTAATCTTTGATGACATTTATATACAGCCAAAGTGATTTGACTACAAATGAATATGCAAAGATTGACTACAGATGAATATGCAAATCTTTGCTGACTTTAACCTCCCGATTTGTTCCATAATTTATTATAAACCTGCTATTATGAGGATGACATGTGCTTCTTTGCCGTCATGTGCGCACCAGTCTTGTCAATACAAGTGCAATAGGAAAGTGTTGAGTCGTCAGGCATAGCAAGGTAATAGGTCTATATTAACAGATAGTGGCAGTCTTACAAGGTCGATGATATAGCACACCCTGCAAACCGACAATTACACTTCATGGAAACACAATTCAATCATGTTCATAGGTGTGTCCATGGAAAAAAAGATGGTCATGTTGAATACTAAATGACATGAGTTCATTCTGCACGAAATGAATACTAAATAAAATGAATTCTTAAGTGTGTCCAGAAAAGCATTTTCACATCTTTGACAATTCGAAATGAGTTCATTGTAGCCACTGGGGCGGGCCTGTTGGGCCTCTTCAAACTTCCCATATCCCAGGATTCAGGACCGTTGAGCTTTTTGGTTGTTGATATAATTATATACCTAAATAATTTACAGTGAACTAATGAATAAGTGGTGTACATATGTAATCTTGACATCACAACCTAATGAAAAAATAAATCAGTGCGATGATATATGAACCTGAAAAAAAAAGAACAAAAGGTCAGGACATACATGTATGTGTTAATACGTATACATCAAACTTTCACTGGTTAGATATATTATGAAGCAATTCATATCAACAAATGGACCTCCAAACCAAAAGAGGAACTTCTTCATGATGCGAGTGAATATACTTGACTATATCTACCAAAATCCAAATGGACGAGTTGGGTAAGAGCTCTGGTATAAAGTAGAAATCCATGATTTTGACTCCATTTTCCATATGCTATCTTTTGGACGAGTCTGGTTATATATACATGAATCAGGAAAACTTGTGTCTATATATGTATGTCAACTTTACATTAAACCAAACATGCCCCCTAGCAATTTCAGAACTCCTTTCTAACTACAAAGTTCATCTAGACATAACACAAAACGTTGAATACTTCACCATTGCCATTTGATGTAGATGATTGCAAACTAAGTGGGGAGTTGCAAACCAAACTATTGTGTTCATTTGATTTTGAAACCTGTTCGTAAATGTACATATCTTGAAAAAACAAAAAACAAATGCACTAATAAGAGTGGTACTTTGCTGGTGAAAAATAAACAGAAGACTACTCATGTGCATCATATCCCACAATTAATTTATGATGCTAGCGGAGCTGTAAGAAAACAGCTGGATATGCAGAGGGTACAAGCACAACATGGCTTGGACATGTCATGGCCTAATCTACCTTAGCTAGTAGCAATGGTGCTGCACGGTGTTAAGTGCAAACTTCTTCTGAATGGCCTTGCTTATTCAGTGTTTTTAATTATTGTGCAGACTTTAATCCTAATTTAACGGACCTCATCTGGCTCTCAAATGAAATGTACTACAGCTCAAAGAGCAGCAGCTTTCTTTGCTTCAGCCTTTCGCCCTAACAAATAAAGTGCCCATTCAATGTGCAGGCTGCAGTTTCAAGTAATCACAAGGCAAAACAAGCACAAGAGAGTAGCCTGAACCCTGCAAGCCAAATTGTATTCCTCACATCTGAACCCACAGTGTCTTGAACAATGTTCGGCATCACCAGTGCAGACGTATCGTATCAAACAGATCGTCCAAATTCTAAACATTAACAAGTTCAGTTTTCGTTGCTCCCATCGAATATACGGCCTTAATACCGACATAGTTGCATAAAGTAAGAAACACAGAGACATGAAAGCAATATATCTTGCCTTTGAGGTTGTTGTTGACGCCTCCGTCATCCCCAAGATCCTCCTTCGACGTTCCGCTCGCTTAAGCTCTAAAAACAACACGCACCATAGTACACAGAGAAAACACAACATTAAGCAGTCAGCAGTCCATAACTACCATATACACATCGAATCTGATCCGACGAAGCAAGAAAGATTCAAAATCTACTCACCGTGTCGTGATTGTCCTGGTTGATCAGGAGTCCAGGAAGGCTTCCCCGAGCTGGCTTTGGCACATGAGCGAATCCTGAAGTAGAGAAACACCAGAAGAAACAGATCATCACCATGCCAATAAAAAATGAGAGGTCTAGTGAAGATCAAAGAAACACCACAACAACCTAATCGACTATATCTCTTCTTTAATATTTTCTTTTCTTCTTTGTAATTCTAATTAGTCAACATGGCAGAAGGATTTATCCCTCTTTAATTTTACATTAATATCTAAATTTACGGTGTGGCATATATGTTAATACCCCCAGCCTAAAATCTGAGAAGAGCAAAAACAAAAAAACTGGGAAAGTTCCCTTGGTTATTCTAAGTTTCCGTTGAACTGGCGAAATCATCTGTAGGTAGTTCAAGTTTTACGCCGCATACAAGAACTGAACATCCTCGGACACCTCACAAATGTAGGACAAGTCAGGCAAGCGACAATATATTGAGGGTGAAAAAAATGCTTATCGATTCATGAGTTGAGAAACCAATCATATACCTTCATATTTAGCAACGCAATTATCCAAGAAAGATGTTAAGCCTGGGGAGCTCTTCAACTGAATGAAAAACAACAAGTCTACATATCAATTAACAGAAGAGACAGTTTGTTAGGAAATCCAGCAGTAAACAAAAAAACACGCTGCTAATTCTTAATATCATAAACCTGTAAGATTGTACACACGAAGTCATGTCCGTAATTATTACGCCAAATCAGTATACCACCGCCATAGTACTACACCGTCTAATTACCTATACAATTAACAGACTAAAGAAAACCATTTCAACATGAATTAGACGAACCATACAGAACTAATTAAGGGATATTTAAGGTGTAAATGCAGGTACATACCTCTGCTTATAGAAGTCTCTATTACAGTACTCTCTTTCACAGCTTGATTACAGATCTAAGCTTCTATTTATTAACAAGTATATTTCTTCAAGTCAGAGGCAGAAAAAGAGAACACTCATTCAGTTACCATTTTCTAACCTTTACATCCTCATTCCTCTTCCACGAAAAGCATGCTAACTGAATAATATTAGTACTCCCTGTCATAAGAATGATATTAGTTAGATACCAAGAAATGCCAGGTTGCTGGATTAGTTCAAGGGATACTTTAGACAGCCAAAATAACAATAGCACGCACGCATCAGATTCCTCACTGTTTTTGCGTGGCTGACTGACTGTAGAGAAGGTTATGGAGGATTGTGTGATCTCACCTGAGAGGACCTCCATTTGTTGCCGTGCGCGACGAAGAGGGGTGCGGAAGGAGGCGGCTGTGTGTGACGAAGATGTTGCCGGGGATGGAGGCGGCAGCGTTGACCAGAAGCGAGG